>NW_025336088.1:5863617-5872816 GCF_004798865.1 Varanus komodoensis | reverse complement strand
ATAATAATAATAATAATAATAATAATAATAATAATAATAATAATAATATCCTGCTGCCTGCCATGCTCCCTTATGGCACTGGAAGAAGTGGCCTTGAGTGTGGTGCTGGAAGAGCCCAGGATGGTGGTTCTGAGTGACATTCATCTCCCTGCTGAGGCACCCTGGGACTCCATGGCCTCCATGACATCTATGAGGCTATTGTCACCAGTCTACCATGTGATCTGGTATTTCCTCCAAGCTGTGATATGAATAGTCTGAATCTGGGGGTGGAGTCAGAGGTTGTCCAAGTCAGATTGTCACAGGTCAGATCACTTCTTGGTGAGAGGCGAGTTTGCATTCCTTCCTCCCAGCATCGCTGGGGATCTATTTGGATGGCTCACCTGAGGAAACCTGGCTTCCGGTTCCTTTCTGAATGCTTTTGGGGATTTTCTAGTAGATATTGCTGGTGCTGCAGCCAAGGCCCTCGTCTTGCTGAGGCATGGTGAGATGCAGAGGGCTATGAACTCAGACAGTTGATGAAACAGGCTGGACATTGGCTAAAGCAGAAATGGCATAAGACCCAAAGCCAAGGTGACGGAACACCCTCTAGAGGGCATAACCATGCCTGTTACACATCAGTGCAGGCAGCAAAGAAGTGTTCCTTTGCCGCCTCCATTGATTCCTCAAGTAGCTACCAAACGGAGCTCTTTCAGGTGGTCTGCAGGCTGCCAACCATGTGGCTTCTCAATTCTTGCCCCTCCTGGCTAATAAAAGCTAGCCAAAAGAGGGGTGGATTGATTCAGGGAGTGGTAAATACATCTCTGCATGAAGGGGTGGCTCTTGCTCCCCCCTAAGAAAGCCGTAGTGTGACTGCTCCTGCAAAAATCTACTCTACTTGATAACTAGCTATGCCTCACTGCAAATACCCCTTTCTTAAGGAAGGTACTTGAGTGGGTCATGGAGGAACAATTGCAGTACCCTTGAAGGATAATGATTATCTAGACCCATTCCAGCTTGGGTTATGGGACCAAGTCAACCTTGGTTACCCTGAAAGATGGTCTTCATCTGGAGAAGGACAGGGTGTGTGTGACCCTGTTAATCCTATTTGATGTCTTACTGGCTTTTGATCCCATCAACCATGCTGTGTTTCTGGATTCACTCCGTGGGCTGGGCATTGGAGGCACTGCATACCATCTTATCTGCAGGGTCAGCTTCAGAGTATCTTTGGGTGACTACTCCTTGACCCCTTGACAAATGATTTGTGGGGTTCTGCAGGTTACCCCCTTGTCCCCAGTGCCATTGAACAGCTATAGGAAGCCTCTGAGAGAGGTCATTAGGAGCTTTGCAGTCAAAGCTTTATCATGAACTTGCTGATGACTCACAGGTTGACAACTGAATCTGAAGAGGTTGTACAACTCCTGCACAAACCGTTCCGTGATGGGCAGGATGAGGTCAAACGGAAGCCGAATCCTGACAGGACAGAAGCCTGGTGTGTGTGTGTGTGTGTGTGTGTGTGTGTGTGTGTGTGTGTGTTTGGGGGGACTAATGAAAATTGGACCAAGTGGGACCAGTTAGATTTGCACAGCAAATTTGCCTTCCCTCCGGACACTGAGTGAAGATTACAAATGACAGAAAATCTAAAGTGATCAACAATTCTTTCAGAGATGAATAACGTCCTCCACTTATTCACCTAATTAGGATGCTGGCAACAAAGAGAATTTGCTTGGAATTACACAAGCAATCACAAGATGGTTAATAATTACACTGAGACACACCAGCTCATCACACACGCCTGGCAAGCATCCCTTTGTGTCCAGTCAGCATCAGCTTGCACGTGTGATTACTCAATTAACTGCAAAGCTGAAAGAATCTCACAGGACTCATAAGGGTGCCGTTCTATAATGCTGCAAATTCTTTTGTGAAAACAGGGAGGATTCTATGAATGCTTAAAAAGAGAGCCGTCTTAAACAACTCTCGTATCTACGTGCTGTCAAGTCGTCTGACTTATGCCGGTGACCCTCTGAATGAACATCCTCCAGAATGTCCAGTCCTTGGCAACCCAGCTCAGCCCTTGTAAACTCAAGCCTGCAGCTTCCTTTACAGAATCGATCCATCTCATTGCTGGTCTTCACTCTCTCATTCTGCCTTCGACTTTCCACTAGCATTATTATCTTCTCCAGGGAGTCTTGCCTTCTGATGATATGCCTGAAGTAGAACAGCTTCATTTCCATCATTTCTGCTTCCAGGGAAAGTTCCTCCTTGATTTGATCTAGGATGCACATGTTCATCTTTCTGTCAGTCTGGGGAACCCACAAAGCTCTCTTCCAGCACCATGTTTTGAGTGCATCAGTCTTCTCCCTTCTTTCTTTGCTGTCCAGCTTTCACACCCACATACAGTGATCAAGAAACAATCGCATGGATTATCTTGCTCTTGGTCTGAAAATGCAAGATGCCTCTGCTTTAATCCTCCCTAAAGACCAAAGCCGTGTCTATGTCACAATATAATGAGACACCAAGCCCAGTTTTAAACTTTTTGAGTAATTCCTCTGTCCTTGAACTGGTGTTTTCCTTTTTAAAAATCGCACATATTTATCACATCCTTCCTCCAAAGATCTTAGGTTAGTGCTCCTTTCCCCAAAGTGGAGTCCTCAAGAGGTTTTGGAGCTCAGCTCCATCAGTCTCAGCCAGGATGGCCAATGGTCAGAAATTCTGGGAATTGTTTTCCAAAACATCCCGAAGGCACCAGGTTGGGGAAGGCTGAGTAGCATTTATAGGTTATTCTATTATATTTGCACGCAAGACCACTAGACGGGAGAATCACCATATCAGTCTGGATCCAGAACCTGTCTTCCATGGACAGAGGAGCTCCACTCACAAAATGTGCGTCTGCTTGATTTCCCTGGATCTTCTTGGCACTGCAACTCATCCCATCCTCTGGTTATCTGTGTAGCTTTTTCATTGGTGCGGGAGGACAGCTGTGAAGTGGAAGGAATGGAGAGGTCTCCTGCCAGTTCAGTTGCATGTCCCTCTATCTGGTTCCAAACCATCCTGATGCAGTTACATTCCATGAATTTAATGTGCATATTCTAAACATGGCCCAATCTGGATCCAATCTGATACATTCTGTTACATCCAGAATACTTGTCAGGATTCATTGTTAAGAGGCAGTACAGGGAAAAGTATGGGTCTGTAGGGTTAATATGGTTTTTATTTTCTCTTGTAATTGTTACATTTCATTGGATGTTAATCTGTGGTTTTATTGTTTTAATCATGCTTGCAAGCCACCTTGAGTATGTGTAGAAAGGCAAGGGGCAAATCAAATAAACACATAAATAAAATTCATTGGGCCCTAAGCATCTTTTGTTACAGTAAATACAACATTATCCAAGGCACTTGATCGCCTCAGATGGTTGAAAAGCCAACCTTCATTGCCTTTGTGGAAATTCTTGGGGAAATTGCTTGACAGCTTGGCTCAGATTTAGAAGAGTAATTGCTGACTTTTACAAAGATCTACAGCTTTGATTGGGGTGAACAGTCACAAATCTCCTTCTTTTCCTCTGCTTAGAGGCACTACATGGGGCTGCCCCTTGGTCTTTCTTTCAATAGACCCGTCTGCTGATAAATTACATGTTGGAACTGGTATTGTTGGTACAGACTTGGCCTATCTAAGCACCTCATCAGCTGAGTCACTGATGACATTTTCTGTTTTCTATCTGACCTCGCCTGGTTCTTATACAAAAAGAATGCTCTATAGAAACACATCTGGATTTTTAAAAATAATGCTGATAAATCAGAAGATACCTGTGTTTTGGAAAATACAAGATTTACAGGCAGTGTCCCCAGGGGAATCCACTGCTAAACCTTGAAAATACTTAGGAATGCAACATACGCCTGTACAGGAATAATTATTGGCCATGACAAGAATGAAACGCATGAAGACTTGGGGCTGCTCTCCGTAAGGCCTTTACTGTGCCCTCCTGATTCCCTACTCAGGGTAGTTTGCAGGTGTTTTATGTGATGCTGCCATCCTCCAGGGCATCTCCTGTGCTTGCTAAGCATTTCCACAGCTTTTTGATTTTAAGAATGAGGAGAGTAAGCTATTTTCTGATGGCACTAAAATAAATGTGTATTTATGTAATTGCCCCACACTGCATCACCACCTTGTGGTTGTGTAATGGAACACATAGAAAGGTGGAGAAAGAAATCCCTCAGAAAAAGAAGTCTGTGCAAAAGACCTGATCTTAATCCCACAAAGGATCTGGGAACAGAAGCCTTGGTCAAATGGTGGGTTAAAAGTAGGGATATGCGAGGAATCCATTTTGGATAAAAAATGTACTGGATCCCCTGGTCCTTGGCTTCCTGGACTCTGGGCCACTTTGTAGCAGCCCAGAGCCCAAGTTCCTGGCAAGAGTGCCCAGGGTTCATGGGGTGCGCACCAGGAATGGAGCCCCATGTGTTGCGTTGGGCACCAGGAATCGCGGCTGGCAGCTCTGCTCAATGTACTCCTTTTCTCCATGTGTTGACACCACCAGCAGCAAACAAGGAATGGTGGCCAGGATGCCCACTCACAGCGTCCCTTTTCCCCACCAGTGGCAGCAAGCAGGGAGGGAGGTTGGCCACTGGGAAAAGTTCCTGGTTGCACAACTGGGGTCTGTGAACACTCATGGATTTCTTCTGGGCTCAGCTCTCTTCCTTACACAGGGATAAGCACCAGAAGAAGTCCAAGGAGTAGGCACGAACTGGGTTCCAAAATGGCTTGGCACATCCCTAGTTAAAAGCCCTGGAATGAGTGGAATAAACTCATGTGATTTTTTACTCAGTGTGATTGTTTTGCCCCAATAGTCTTGCCCAGACTTTCTTTCCCTTTGCTGATCCACAGTTCTCCCTCTAAATCCAGAGAACAGCCATCTTGTTGTCACAAGCAGATCTCTCCCTCCATTTTTACCACTTCAGCAGCCTCAGATGAAACTTTGGAAGTACAGTCCCTCTACTAAAGCTTAACTAGTTATGAAACAGAATACATCAATGTAGCGTTCTCTTTGAGGTGTGGGAGAAACATGTACCCACACGAAGAGATGAATCCATACTGAAACTTCCCTTCCTTCCCTCCCTTCCAGAAATGTTCTGACCCCACCCTCAGGGCAGCCGCTGCTGCTTGAGGACAGACAGACGGCAGGGACACTGAACACCTCTTAATTGGTCCGCTCACCTTGCCTGTCATCTCCTGACCGGCTCAAGGAACTCCCTCCAGTCAGCTCCCTGCCAGTTCTGAAAGCTCTCCCTCCTTTCCCAAGGTGGATGAGTTCTCCCACTCTGCCTGAGACGCTTCACTAGATAACCTTGAAAGTGCCAAGTCCTCTGCTCCCCTTTGTTCTTCAAACTCCTCCACAGAATCAAATGACTCTATTTGGGCAGACTAAAATGTGCGAGAGCTGAGCCCCCTCCCTATACTTTACCAGACAGATTCATATGGAATCAGTTAAAAATGGGTTGGAAGTACTATATTGTATACAGGCAAGTTTGCAGAAGAGGTTTAGCACAACCTAGGGGAGTATATCATTTTATCATAAAGCAACACAGTTGAGAAATCTAATGTGTTATATAACAAACCCAGCACAAAAACACCGGATTAAAACAGAAGGGCACTTGTTGAACTTGATTTGGTCACCACCACTTAGCTGTACTTTGCAAATAAATTACACCTCTTTACAGAAGTGTAAACTAGGAAGGAAAATGTTGGCTTCTTAAGTTTCCCTGGTGGCATCTCTTTGGTACCATTGACCCTCAAAGGGCCTCACACAGCATTTCTGATGCCTTTCGATGGTACAGCAGGGTTGGGGAACATTAGGTCCATGGGCCAAATGGGGCCCTCCAGAGCACTCAGACGACTATGGCCCTGCCCCAGTCCCACCCCCTTGCCCTTGACCACCAGCCTTTCCCATCTTTCGCATGCACCCCCCAAATTCTGAAGGTTCAAATGCCTCTTCTAAGACTTAAGTACTGGCAGCACTCCTGGCCCTCCGAGAAGGTGTGGTGATGCCCCTGTCTCAGGCTATGGATCTGGAAGGGCAGTGGAGAACCACAGACCCAGTGCTGGTGTTGCTTCATGCCCCTGCTGTTGTGATGTGTGACCCTTCTCCTGAGTAAACATGCCACTTCAGAGTTCCTTTTCTCAATACTTTTATTATTGTTGCACGTCCTCTGAGTTCACTCAGAGTAAAGTGTTGAACCCTCCCTGGGCCTTCCTCTAAATCTCCATCCCATTTAAGAGACTTTCTCCATCATTGGCTCAGAAGCTGGGCACTGGCATTCCTCACCTCTCTCTGCCCACCTCCCATAGTTTCGACAATTGAATCTCCCACCTGTGTCGCCTCCTAGCAACTGGCAACCCCTCCTCGGGGGGAGGGGCCTCTATATCTGACAGACCACTCAGATCTTGGTGCACACCCTGGGCAGACCCTGAACCCGCCTCCCTTTCTCCCATTGGCAGATTGGGGCTCTTGTCATCTCCCACCCTCAGTTCTCTTTGCTGGTCTATCTCCTCATTCCCACCAGGTGGTTGTTCCCCAGCCCCACTCAGCAAAGGGGCTGAGCGTGACATTTAATGTTTACTCCAGCTTACAGTTAAGTTTAGCCCATGGCAGGCTTGCTGTTCTTAGGCATAAACAGAAGCCTCCAGACACAAGATATAAAAGGCGGCCTCCACGAAGTAGGCCACAACATAAAACATTCCTGCCTTTGGCCCACAATGCCAGGTGACTCCTTTTATCCTAATCAGCGCAACACTCCAATGAGCCTCTCCATGCAATGCAAAGCAAAATCCAAGCACATATTGTTACATCTCATTTTTTTCTTTTCTTTTCCATTATACTATTATTACGTTTTAATTAATTTCATTTCTATACTGCCCCATAGCCAAAGCTCTCTGGCCCATAACAATATCCATCCCTAATAGGTTCTCTGACTATTCTTCCTTTAGATGTAATTATTGATTTCTCCTTTAACTCCATCCTTCGAAAATCATTCTGTTCTAATTGCACACTTTCACTTCTGCTACCTTCCTTACCAATCCTTATGATTTTCCTAATACAGCCTTTCAATAGTCTGCAAATCTTTTCTTATCAGTTATTACAGTTTTAGCAAACACAGGTTCATGATGCACAATTATAAATTTACTAGTTAGAATTTCCAACAGGCTTCCCATTAAACTCAAATAAATCCATTGCCAGTTTCTGTCCTGGTCCTTCAAGCACTTCATGGCATAACATTGATTCCTTCTGTTATTATTTTTTGAAAGTTTGACATGCCTTACAAGACTGTATTAACTTTTCTATTTGCATGCACATGCCTAGCCAAAACATCTCATATAAAGCTCTTCCTGTACCTAGTTCAACTTCCAAATGACTTTTGTGAATTAATTCCAACAGTTCTTCCTTCAGTTTTCAGATGCAATTGCCTATCATTCTTAAATATTCAACCATCACAAACACTTAATTCCTCCCTGTAATTCCAATATGGTTTAAGCTCTTTGGGAACTATTTTTGTGCCATTCTAATGGGAAAAAGAGCCCTCCCATACAACACAAAGCAAATATAAACACATATCATTACAGCCTATTTGTACAAAGCATGATCATTTGCTATGTTATTTATTTTTAGCTATTTATTTACTGGATTTTTAGCTCAACCCATTAGCCACACAGCTCCCTGGGTGGGTTACTGACCATATAACCATATAAAAACTATATAAAGTATTAAAACACAATATTAAGCACAACTCAAATAACAATAGAAGCACACCCAGATCACATTCTTAACTTAGAACCTACAATTACATAAAAGGCATAATCACACTCCATATTAAAATATGTTCAAGTTAGCAGTGAATGACTGCCATTAAATTTACTCTGTCTTGGTTTTGTGGAGAATCAGGCATCTTTCCTTTTGTCATCTGCTTATCAACAGAAACTATTTTTTCGGTATGTGTGTATGTATGCAAGTATAAGAATTTTATTTCACTAGCACACTTGTGCACTGGCACAAATGCATGTTAGCACTAGCACCAATTTGTGCAAATCTCACCCCTGAAGTAAACAACCAGTCCGCAAATCTGCAGAATTTCTGTGACTCAGAAAAAGGCAATCCATTATAGAAGCTACAGGTCAGATTCACAAAAAAAATTCACAAAAAAACGCACTGACGAGTTCTTTGACACCCCTGGCCATCCCTTGGGTGCAATCCTATGTATGCTTAGACAGAAAAGGGGCCTACAGCTTTCGGTATGACCCAGCCATCAGTACTCTCGGCCGTTTGTCCTGTCTAAACTTGCATGCGATTGCATATTTGAACTGTTTAAGTGTGAGATTCTATATTTGTGAAATCAGGGCTGCTTGAAATGTTGATTCTGTGGAAAAACTGGGGAGAGTTCTAGTAATACCTCTTTGGGGACAGCTGATTGTTATGAATGCATACTTAGTTGCTAATGCAGCACAGAATGTTGCACTTATCTCTTTCCATATATTAAGTACAGGTACAAAGAAAGCAAATTGTGCAATTAGATAGCCGGCTCATTGAGATATACTGATTATTTTGATTTCCTCATATCACAATGAACAAAGACATGTGGATCAAATAGCCAAGAAGAGTATATGATTCAGACCTATACAATGCTTGATGCACAAGATAAAGACCTCTCTCACATTAACACACACACACACATAGGCTGTGTGAACACATAATGATACGCCACAGCAGGAATGGCTTGTCATTGTGCGTGAATACTGCAAGCACAGTGAAACGAGGC
This sequence comes from Varanus komodoensis, assembly GCF_004798865.1. Taxonomy (NCBI): domain Eukaryota; kingdom Metazoa; phylum Chordata; class Lepidosauria; order Squamata; family Varanidae; genus Varanus; species Varanus komodoensis. The sequence continues at coordinate 5,864,035 of NW_025336088.1, read as the reverse complement.
ATGTTTGGTTACCATGAATGTTTGGTTACCATGTTTGGTTACTGCAGAGAACCAACGGTCTATTCCAAGGTTTCTGCGTTCCAGCATTGTGTGAGGTCAGTTGGAATGTTTTTCTGTAGTTTCCCCATTTGTGTCAGCCGTTTGTGTCAGCACCATCCTTTTGGTGGCAAGAAAGGATGTGGCAACCACAGCTGCTCCAGCCACTCTCTTGTTCGCCTAGCAACAGCCGAGTTGCCCATGGACAGGATGCTGATTGGCTGCCCTCATGCTCCTGGCCTTCCTCCCAGGGCTTGCCCTCTGACGGCCAGGTGGACCACCCACCTCGCCTGCTGCCTGGCCAGACTGCCAAGATGCCCATCTTGCCTCTACCCGTCTCCATCTTCCCTCCAAACAGTGGCACATCTCCCATCAGCCCTTG